>NW_026637912.1:0-337 GCF_028554395.1 Pezoporus wallicus | reverse complement strand
CACCCCAAAAAGCAGGACAAAATCTCCTTGTACTCCTTCTGCTATGAGATACAGTGTCAGGGCCCCAAAACAGACCTAAAACAGAACAAAAAAGCCCCAAAACCACCCCAAAACCACCTTGTCCTGCTTCTCCTGTGGGATACAGGGTCAGAGCCCTGAAACAGACCCAAAAAAGGACAAAAACACTCCAAAAACCCCAAAACCAGCTCCAAAACCCCCAAACCAACCCAAAACCACCTTGTCCTGCTTCTCCTATGGAACACAGGGTCAGAGCCCCAAAAAAGACAAAAAACATGACAAAAATAGGACAAAACCATCCCAAAACCACCTTGTCCTG